>NC_056741.1:1956196421-1956201421 GCF_019279795.1 Protopterus annectens | reverse complement strand
TTATGACTTCTTTGTGTCCAAAGATAAACAGAGGTTTTGAAATACAGGGTACATATTTAAAAAATTGAAAATGGTACCATATAAATGAAAAGTAGCACAGATCTGTTTACTCTCTCAATTAAAACTGTTTCCTTATAACAGGTTCTCATTAATATGTTTCACAACATGACAATGTTAGCAATTCAGTAAGTATTTAAGTGACCTATGATTTGCTTCCTTCCAGTTCTCCCAAAGCCATGAAATCATTGAGAACGATGCATGAGGTGTAAGGTCACATCTATGAGAAGCTGTTAAAGTACCTTTTCATACTATGGGAAAGTGGTGTAGTATGGGATTATGCAGTTATGTCACTCATTAGGATCATGGAGCTAGACAGAGGAGGTACACAAGGAGACTGTAGCAATATCACTGTGAGACTGTTTCTCTGTTAAAACATGACTGTATTACCCTCGACTGAACTAATGTTACAGAAAGACTGTATTGCTGTCAGTGTCACTGAAGTACCACTGCAGGTTGCTTTATAGGCTTTGAGAGTTTGCAATACAGTTGATGTTTATCAAGTCACATACCGACTGACATGTGATCCATTTACTGAAGGTTACTGTGGTGCTGCTGTATCAGTCTGCATGTCGACCACCATTTCAGGCTGCACAGGCCATGCTTAGATATAAGCACTGCAGTCATGAATGAAAATCAAACACATGGGACACCAGCATACACAAGCACAAGCAAGAAGGTAGATCTCTGGAAACTAACAGATGCAGATGATATAAGCAATGATGTTTACACACATATGCATGTGCGCAAACATGCATTGTATGTTTCCTACAATTATTTAAAAATAAAAAGAATTTGACAAATGTGTTATGCTCTCTGCTTTTAAAAGAAATTGCAATATTTACTTTTCTCACAGAGAAGAAATCAAGTTTTCTTGCATAGAAAAATTTACTATTTTTTTATTTTCCTTTTAATGAGGTGTGTTATGCAAATAGGAGTGACTGACTGTGCTTGCAATAATGACACCCTACACAAAGACAGAGAGGGACAACAATGTAGAAACAAACAGGGAAGTGCTTCATACTTTAAAACATGTCCTTAAATTTGATAACAAGTAATAGTTGCCCTCAGCTACCCATCACACCCTGAGCTTAAACAAACTCCTGTTCCACAGACCTATACATTTAGGATAATTTGGTTTAACTTACCCTGCACTGAAAGGGATTTATCTAAACTTTGTACTGCTTTCTGGAATTCCATACTTGGAATAGTATTCCATCTCTTGGCAATATTAAAAAAGAATTATACCCAAATCCACTTTGGGCTGGAGTTATATGTCATTTCTTCCTTCATCCTTTGTCTTAAGATCCTACCACTACCTTTTCACTTTCTTAAAGAACCACTATGGGCAGAAACTTAACCTATATTTATCTTGTAATGAAGTTACACAATTAAAACCTGACTGCATCACAATAGCTACTTAATTTTATTTTCTTCTATGCTGAATGCCTTCATGGAGTAAGCTTCCTGACCTGATTTTGTTTTCTTGGAAATGTACTTTTTGTTCATAATACACTGGGAAGGCACAGTTGATAAGGTAACAATTCCCTAGTCTTTGCCAACAAATCAGTTTCATTCATGTATACTGGAAACAGTGAGAATATCAATAAGTTTGACAATCCTCAGTAAACATGTGAATGGCTAGTTTTAAGTGATTCTCACATTTACTTTCTAAATGTAGGTTTATAGTTTCATAGGTTCATAGGTGTGTACTAGGCTAATCGCCCTGGAGCCTTTACAAGCCTAGCTCATAGAAGTGCAATGGCATCGTGCTGCTCAACTTTAGTTTCCAGTGCCTCTATCAAGTAGAGCCACTGGAGTGATCCCAGGGGTGAACTTTCTATTTCCTATCCACTCATCAAGATTCCTCTTGAAGAGGGCCAGTGAGGTGCTCTGCTTGACATGTATGGGAAGTCTACTCCAGAGCATGGGCAGTCTCTGGGTTATGAACCTGTCTCTCCAGCATGTTCTGTTGATTGTGGTAATGGGGTTTAGGTCTCTGGAGCATGTGGTGTGGAGGGATTGTGATTTCTCTAGATGTAGCATTTCTAACAGAGCTGGGTCAGACATGGCTTTGTAAGTCCAGCAGAGAGCGCCTCTTAGTAGATGATATGAGACAGAGAATAGATGGAGTTTTTGAGTCTGTCCATGTAGGATATGTGCTTAAGGCCTAGGATCCTTTTCATGAGGTACTTTTTTGGCCTTTCCAGCTGTTGCATGTGTCTAGTGAGGTACATGCCAAATGGGTCATTATACTCTATGATTTTTCTAATGAGGGAAAAGTAGAGAGAGATGATGACCTCTTTCTTCCTGGATGCAAAACTTTTGGTAATGAGATGTGCCACATAGAAGGACTTTCTGACCACAGTTCAATGTGGTGGTCGAAGGAGAGGTTGCTGTCAACCTGTGTCCCTAGATCTCTTATAAAGCCTTCAGTGTTCAGTGGGCTCCCATAAATGTGGTAATTAGTGGGAACTGAGTTTTTCTCAAAGGGGATGATGACGCATTTTTTGGCATTAAGCTTAAGGCCATGGTTTTGACAACAGTCATTGGTCTCAGTGAGGCCTTTCTGTAGGATGTCTACATCACTTGGGGAGTTAATAATGGGTCCCAGCTTGCAGTCGTCTGTGAACTTGGTCAGCCAGAGTCCCTCTGTGTTGGTCTGGACTTCTGAGAAGTAGATGCCAAACAAGAGAGGATCCAGGACCGATCCCTATGGGAGTCCACTTATGACTGGTCGACAGTCTGACTAGGAGTCTGCTACTTTCACACTGTGGTTCTATCTGTGAGCCAATTTGCAACCCACCTAGTGATATAGGTGTTGATGCCTAGTTTGGTGAGTTTGTCAATAATTCCTGAGTGGGGAATGGTATCAAAACACATAAATTTGGACTAGCCCGGTCAACAAATGTAAAATAAAATAAATAAATAAATAAGTTCTTCTATTGTAGGGTTACAACCCAGGGTTTTTCTCAATTCTTGATTTTATAACATTCTTTTCATTTACATCAACTTTTTATATCACAGATAGTGGGATTTTGTATTTCCTTTGTTGTATAATCTGGTAGAAATTTTTTTTATATACCAATTCCTTTTTAACATAAAACTTTGAGTACTTACTGTCTTTAATTTTGTCTAGGTATTTTCCCTTTCATTGTCTTCTTTATAATTAATTTATTTGTATTAAATATTCTTTACTTAATGTTATTTTTTTTCAAATAACTTTTTAGATATTCAGTTCCATATTTTTTATGTAAGAGTTATTATCTTTTAAGTATTTCATATGTCACCACATTCCCATTTTATTTTGAGAAATTGTGTGCAATAATTGCTTTAGATTAAGGAGGGAATTCAATAAAGCCTACACAGATTAATTTTCCATGTAGGCATAGTGGCATGGAGCTTACACGGAAGTAAGCAGCCGTGCGATCCAATAATCCAAGCTGAGGGACGTGCATGAGCATGCCAACACTGAAGTGTCTGTGGCATGCAAATCACCTCATAAGCAGGTGAATTTCATGAAAATGAGGGTGTAGAGTGATCTAGCAAGCAGATAGGCAGTCATGCAGATCCTGTGTTGATGTCAGAATTGTACACTGAAAAATTCCGTGTACATGAAATTAAAAAGTGAACAGGAGCTGTAATAAGCCCTGTTAGAAGGTTAGAAATAGCAAAGCAGACATAGATATGTGTAAAACTATGCCCTGTGTGTCCAACAAGTAATGAAAAACAATTTAAAATAACATTTTTTAATACCCACGTTATGTTTGTGTGGCAAGCAGCAGTGCACAAACATACTGTTATGCAAAAAAATATATTTAAAAGAGTAAAAATGATAAAAATAAAATATGTGACAATAATGCATTATGGGGCATTGTATGGAGTATGTACAATGGTAGATGTTTGTGGTTGCTAAGGAGGCAGGTCCTGGAATAATGTAGTATCCAGGTTGTGTGCATGGATCTGTATGCAAGTGAGCTGGGGTTACTGAATAGCAAAAATGGGTATCCGTGCCCGCAGATCAAACCGGTGTAGCCCCAGAATCATGTTTGTGTCCACAGAAGAGATAGCTGACATCAAAAAGGGGTGTGTCTATATTTCTTTGAGCACATTGGAGTACAGTGGCACCCATTTGCATGTCACCGCACTGAGCTGAGCTGATGGCGTGTGTCCAGTGCTGCTCAGCTTTGTTTTGTTTCTGGGCACATGTTTAAGTTGGTTTGAGCATGTTTGCATGGTGCACCACTGTGCTCAGCATACCCATTCATGGGGGTGACTCTATTGACTGCTGAAAATTGTTTACACCTGCAGCATGGGTTTGTGTGCTGCACCACAGTGCTTAGCAAGGAAGGCTGTCAAAAAGAAGAAAAAAAAAGAAATTGGCTGAGAGAGCCAATCATATATAAATTACTGATGACCCCTGTTTCACATAAACTGGTCCATTCCAACCCCTCACTAATGAACCTGGCAGGTGGAATGCATCATAGTTAGCCAACCGCACAGGTTGCATCTTCAGCAGAGCACTATAAAGTATGCATACACCTTACAATTTGACCTCCCCCCCATACTCTGCACCATTGGAGTAGAGACTTGTGAATTTTAATTGAGAGAATGCTAGGGGCTGCTGCAGCTCTGCTACATCTGTATGTGCTAGATGCTGAGGTCAGTGCTGATGCTGACAATAGGTTTAGACTGAGAAGGAGAAGAGTGAGCAGGCCCAGGCTAACCTTCCAGGAGCTACATGAGCTGGAGATTGTAGAGTTCTACAGGGTGGACAGGGACATGCTACAATAACTCACCAAGCTCTGCCGCCCTCAGCTTAGACCCAGAGCCAACAGAGGGGGATCCCATCCCAGTGGAAACAAATGTATGTGTAGACCTTAGGATACTAGCTACAGGTACTTTTCAAAGATCAACTGGGAACATGATGGGGGTCTCACAGG